>NC_135657.1:110740799-110759164 GCF_964188315.1 Podarcis muralis
TGACACCCAGCAAAAATTTTTCCCCCATGAAATTTCTCAAGCACGTTTGCAAAGTGAAGAGAAGTGGGTATCCCAGGCTTGGCAGGACCTTCTCATCCACTTCTGCAACCCTAAATGTTGTAAGCTGCCATGAGAAGTTGCCTACAGGACTTAAATATATTTGCTGTGTCACCAGAGAATGAGGAACACAGGGAACTACTTTATACGCAGGTCATGTGACCTGTTTCTTCGGCATTCACGCTAATTTGTCTGTGGAGAACTTAGTGTCAACTATTTATTCAGCCTTCATTCTGCTTTGTTTACAGGGAGGTTATTATATTTATCATTGTGTTATTAATTAATTAATTTATGCATTGCGTTTTACCTGCACATCAAGGCAATTTGCAAACACAGGATAAAAGCAACTAGAAAAACTTCCAAAAATAGTATAAAAAACACCCCTGAAAATAAGTTTAAAGATAGTTTTTATTATGTATTTTATATATATATATATTGTGATTTTATATTGCAACCGCTCTGAGACCTGCAGTTATAGGGCAGTATGCAAATTTTAACCACTACAACAATAATTTCCTCACCACAAAAAGTCCAATATTTGGGGGCAGGGGGAGCAGGTTTGTTGCAAAATTACTCTAAAACAACTTCGATTGTGCAACCTGGATTTGCTGTCGTGCAATTGAATCCCACCCCAAGATATCGACAGTCTAGAAGCATCCCATTGTTCCCACTAGCTCAATATTGTATGGCAGCAACTCTTCCAACTCTGGGACGCGGGTGGCGCTGTGGGTTAAACCACAGAGCCTAGGGCTTGCTGATCCGAAGGTCAGCGGTTCGAATCCCCACGAGGGAGTGAGCTCCCGTTGCTCGGTCCCTGCTCCTGCCAACCTAGCAGTTCAAAAGCACACCAGTGCAAGTAGATAAATAGGTACCGCTCCAGCGGGAAGGTAAACGGCGTTTCCGTGCGCTGCTCTGGTTCACCAGAAGCGGCTTAGTCATGCTGGCCACATGACCTGGAAGGTGTACGCTGGTTCCCTCGGCCAGTAAAGCGAGATGAGCGCCGCAACCCCAGAGTCGGTCACAACTGGACCTAATGGTCAGGGGTCACTTTACCTTTACCTTTAACAACTCTTCAGGGTTGTTGTTGTTGTTTTTCCAATTATAGTTTATTAAGTTTCAATATTTTTAACATCTGTCTTCAGCATTTTAGACAGGTATCTTTCCCAGCCCTAGCTAGAGACAGGGAAACAGCCTGTGGCTAAACATGAATCCCAATGCATCACATTTCCGGCTTCTGTTGCATAAGCTCAGATATATAGCGTAACTGTTAACACAACAAACCTGTACACATCTGCTTGGAAGTAAGTCCCATTGAGCTCAGTAGGCCTTACTTTCTGCTATGTGTGGATAAGATTGCAACCTAAATCACAGGAACTGCACAGTTCCAGTTTCAAGAGCTCAGCTCCCTTTTGGGAAGATCTACGAACAGGTTCCCAAATCCTGTTAAGGACATGCAAAGCCAGCAAACAGAATTACACGTCTTGATTAGAAAAATATTAAAGCAAAAGTCCAAAGCTGCATTCTATTCAGGCTTAAGCATGCCAGCTAATGGTCTTAATCAAACGAGATTTCCTTCTATCAAGTCCTATGTTATTTACTGAGATGAATCCTAGATCAATAGGATCCAAAATGCAGCAGCTTGATTGGTCCACAGGAGCCACCCAATCCAGCTCCTGGTGGAAGTGAATCAGTGACCTGATTGGCCTGCAGGAGCAGCCAATCAGGCTCCTGGAGGAAGGGAATCAGCCACCTGATTGGCCTGCAGGAGCAGCCAATCAGGCTTCTGGAGGAGGTGAATCCGCAACCTGATTGGCCTACAGGAACAGCCCAGAATTAGCCAATCACGCGGGGCCCATTGTGTAAATAATGTATATGTAGCTAGACATCTTGGGGAAAGTTTCATTCATTGCTACTACGAGCTGAATAAAGAGCATGAAATCCACACTCTCAAATCCTACTTTATCAAAGAAGAAAAATACAGCAGAAAGAAAAACAAATGCACAAATCTATAATGCCTCAAGGCAAAAGTCCTGGCTGTGTTTAAAATTTGCAAGGTTCCCCAGCTGCCTGGGATCTGCCTCCATGAATCCCAAGGACACCATTGGTCCCTGACTTTGTCACTTGTGTGCATTATTCACTAAAAAGCTCCACAACCTCCATCTGATCCCATGGTAAAGATGGCCGCAGGTTCCAGAAAGCTCTCCTGTGTGTACCAGTGAACATTGCATGGAATTCCGGGAGTCTTAGCCCTCCTTTGGAGAACTGAAGACATGGTGGGGGCTGCTTAAGCTGATTTATGCATATAGGGAGGGTGGCGCTGTGGGTTAAACCACAGAGCCTAAGACTTGCTGATCAGAAGGTCGGTGGTTCGAATCCCCGCAACGGGGTGAGCTCCCGTTGCTCAGTCCCTGCTCCTGCCAACCTAGCAGTTCGAAAGCACAGTGCAAGTAGATAAATAGGTACCACTCTGGTACCTACCGCCATGCTTCCACCTTGGGAGAAGATTGTAAGGTAGAACATGCACCAAGCAATTTGAAAACCGAAAAGAATCACAGCCTTTTTACAGATGCTCGAATTCATGAACAATTTGCTACAAAGCAGGTATACAAACACCTTGTAAATAAATGAAACGTAAATTTATATCAATTTCATTATTTTAAAACCAATAAAGCCATTGGTGCCACATGTTATCTGAGATGGAGAGAGGAAATATCTCGAAACATGGTGCAATTCAAACAGCACACCTTCACTGCTCCATTTTTGTTACTTTTGATTTCTTATTCCTCATCAAACGAGAAACCTCAGAATGCTACCTCTGTGCACGTGGTAAGCAGTGAAATATGCATGCATGTGTATATGTATGTAATGACTAGAATGATGATATGGTTTTAATCGTAGATGTGTGTGTTTTTGTTTTTTGTTTTTTGTGTTTTTGTTCTTTTTCTGTTTTCCTTTCTTGTGTCCTTTTTTTTCTTGTTTGTATGGTATTTTGGATTCAATGTTTATAATTTTTGTTATAATTTTGCATTGAAATAATTTTTTTGAAAAAGAACAAGAAACCAAGGGAAGTCTAGACAGATAATAAAAGGATACACAGTGGTACCTCAGGTTAAGAACTTAATTCATTCTGGAGGTCTGTTCCTAACCTGAAACACCACTTTAGCTAATGGGGCCTCCTGCTGCTGCTGCACCGCCGGAGCACGATTTCTGTTCTCATCCTGAAGCAAAGTACTTAACCCGAGGTTAGCAGAGTCTGTAACCCGAAGCGTATGTAACCTGAGGTACCACTGTATACAATTTTTAAAAAGAAAAAGAAAGAAATATGCATGGCGGAAGTTGTTTAATGGAAAACTCCCCCATTCCACATTGCCTTATTACAAACAGAGCCGGCTCAAGCATGAGGCAAGGTGAGGTGACTGCCTGAGGCAGCAGGATTCACCAGGGCAGCAGATCCCAATGTCAAGCTTCCTTTCCCACTTGTTCTTGACGCAGATCTTCCCTCACCCCCTTTTCCCTGGTGAGCAGGAGGTCGCCATTTTGTTGTCTGCCTCAGGCGGCAAAATGGCTTGGGCCAGTCCTGACCACAAACTCCTCTATTTCAGAAGTGGTTTGATTTTGTGGCTTGGGAGGCTACTGTTTCTGAAACTCCAGCCCAAAGACTCCTTGGGCATGCAGAATTAGTTGCAGAGTTCCTTGGATCTCAGCCATGCATTCCATGGAAATTAGGACAATTATTGATGTGGAAATGCTTGCTATTTCCCAGTGTAGGGAAAGGCGGTAGGATCCCATTGCTCTCCGGCGCATATCATTTGTGTAATAAAAGTCATCACCATGAGTTATGGCAGACGGAAGGAAAGCTGGCTCCATTCTGATCAGTTCTGTGATCTCAGTGTGAATAGTTTCTACCAGAAATCCTAAAAGGCTTAGCAAATATTTGTACAGCGCAGCAGTTCAGCAAAGATTTGCCTTCCTTTCTGAGGCAGGTCTGAGTAAGGGAAATCCCCGACACCTGCAGAATGACTGTATTACTTGTTAAAAGAAGCAGAAACCAAACCAAATAAGGGAATTGTGAATCAGCACTAAAAAACAAATGAGGAAAAATATATTTGGCTAAGTGTCTGGGCATGAAATTGAGGAAAGCACATGCACTGATTTAAAAAATACCAGAGAATTAAGATAACAAAAGGCGAGAAACTCTTCATGCCAACTTTATCATTGCCCACATTTTCCAGTTTTGTGGTGGTGTTTTCAAAGTAGGGATGTTGTTGGACCTGTAACATTGGCCATAGCTCACTGACAGGTCCAAGATTTGCCTGCTGAAGTTTTACATTGCTCTTATAACGGAGTATGCAGAGAGGAGCCCCATCTGTTTACTTGTTGTAAGTGACTTCCATTAGCTACTGTTTTCAGAAGCTATTGTATTAACAACCTTACCGTATGCTTGTGAAACATGGACTGCTTATAAACGCCATCTCCAACTCCTCGAAAGATTCCATCAATGGTGTGTCTGAAAATTTTTACACATCACTTGGGAAGACAGGCAAACTAATACCAGTGTACTGGAAGAAGCAAGGATCCCCATTGTTGAAGCAATGATTCTTCAACATCAATTTTGTTGGACTGGTCATGTTGTGCGGATGCCTGACGATCGTCTTCCAAAGCAACTACTGTATTCCAAACTTAAAAATGGAAAGCGTAATGCCTGATGGTCAACAAAAGAGGTTTAAAGACTCTCTCAAGGCAAATCTATAAAAAAAAAAGTAGTATAAGCACTTGATAACTGGGAAACACTGGCCTGTGAGGTCTCCAATCGGAGAACAGCCTTTACCAAAGGTGTCATGGGTTTTGAAGATGCTCAAATTTGGGACAAAAGGGAGAAATGTGCTAAGAGGAAGGTACACTTGGCAAACCCTCACCATGATCAACTCCTGCCTGGAAACATATGTCTCCACTGTGGAAGACGTGTGGATCCAGAACTGGCCTCCACAGTCACTTATGGACCCACTGTTAAAACCGTGTTTATGGGAGGAGGAGGACGAGGAGGAGGAGGAGTTTGGATTTGATATCCCACTTAATCACTACCCGAAGGAGTCTCAAAGTGGCTGACAATCTCCTTTCCCTTCCTCCCCCACAACAAACACTCTGTGAGGTGAGTGGGGCTGAGAGACTTCAAAGAAGTGTGACTGGCCCAAGGTCACCCAGCAGCTGCATGTGGAGGAGCGGAGACGCGAACCCAGTTCCCCAGATTACGAGTCTACCGCTCTTAACCACTACACCACACTGGAAGACAATCGTACCCAGCTACAAGTGATCACCAAAGAAGAAGGTAGGCTAAAGAGGAGGAGAATTAAATGGCTGCACTGGTGGGTTTCATTAAGACCCCTCTCCCCATCCTACCCCACTTCAGAGTGATGTAATAGTTGATTCATCTTTCCAGGGAACTCTGTGAATTATATCTCTGTGAGGTAGATAGTCTCCTAGCAAGGTCCGTATAGTGAAAGCCAGGGTTTTCCCAGTAGTGATGTATGGAAGTGAAAGCTGGACCATGAAGAAGGCTGATTGCCGAAGAATTGATGCTTTTGAATTGTGGTGCTGGAGGGGAGACTTGAGAGTCCCATGGACTGCAAGAAGATCAAACCGATCCATTCTGAAGGAAATCAGCCCTGAGTGCTCACTGGAAGGACAGATCGTGAAGCTGAGGCTCCAATACTTTGGCCACCTCATGAGAAGAGAAGACTCCCTGGAAAAGACCCTGATGTTGGGAAAGATTGAGGGCACAAGGAGAAGGGGACGACAGAGGACGAGATGGTTGGACAGTGTTCTCGAAGCTACGAACATGAGTTTGACCAAACTGCGGGAGGCAGTGGAGACAGGAGTGCCTGGCATGCTCTGGTCCATGGGGTCACGAAGAGTTGGACACGACTAAACAACAAAGCAACTCTCAGCACTATTAACAAATGACAGCTCCCAGGATTCTTTGGGGGAAGCCAGGACTGTTTAAAGTGGTATAATACTGCTTTAAACGTATATTGCAGGTGGAACCTCTCTTTCTATCACGCATGCACACAAACCTTCCAAATGAGAATTAAAAACTGCTTGTTCAGAAAGGAAATTTCCAGCAGGTCGCTTATCACGGAGAGTCCAAATAAACCTGTCATCTGATAGAAGTCACAACCCACTTCTAAGTCCTGCAGACATTTCCTGATCCTCTGAACTCTTAATCTCTTGGCATCGAATAAAGATGACATCAGGGCTTCGCTGAAATGTGTGACCTACCAACTGAGCACACCTCTCCACAGCAATTTCCCATGAGGGTGAATGAATGAATTGGTGTCTGTTAACTTCAAGGGGAGTTCCACTCTGAGGCCCTATTAGTAGTATTAGTATTAGTAAACTATTAGTATTAGTATTAGTATTAGTATTAGTATTAGTATTAGTATACCGCCCTATACCCGTAGATCTCAGGGAGGTTCACAACATAAAATCACAATATAAAAACACAAAATAAAAGCAAGAACAATCCAAAAAAGCAACCCCCCTTTTTTAAAGCAGTTTCATGCCTCTTTAAACAGCCATGGCAGCAGCAGCAGCAGCAACAACAACAACAATTTATTATTTATACCCCGCCCATCTGGCTGAGTTTCCCCAGCCGCTCTGGGCGACTCCCAATCAAGTGTTAAAAACAATACAGCATTAAATATTAAAAACTTCCCTAAACAGGGCTGCCTTCAGATGTCTTTTAAGGAGAAGATAGCTGCTTATTTCCTTCACATCTGACATCAGGAGGATGTTCCACAGGGCGGGCGCCACTACTGAGAAGGCCCTCTGTCTGGTTCCCTGTTACCTCACTTCTCGCAATGAGGGAACCGCCAGAAGGCCCTCGGCGCTGGATCTCAGTGTCCGGGCTGAACGATGGGGGTGGAGATGCTCCTTCAGGTGTACAGGACCGAGGCCGTTTAGGGCTTCAACCAGAGAGTCCTGGGAACTGTATTTGACAAGGATACTGAGAGTTGTTAGGAGATGCATGCGCCCAGCCTATTTTTCACACAGCCCTACAATTCTGAGAGTGGTTGCAACAGCCAACCCCTGTTCCCAGGGGTCCCCAAGAACTGTAGCTGTGTGAAGCTGAACGGGGGGGGGGTCCCCTTACAACTCTCAACACCCTTAACAAATTATGGTTTCCAGAATTATTTGGGAGGAAACCATGACTGGTATTCTAGCGCTCTAAATGTGTATCAGTGCCAGATTTACGTATAAGCTAAACAAGCTATAGCTTAGGGGCCCACTCTCTTGGGGGCCCTCCAAAAAATAAAGAAAAAAACTGGATGTACATTTCTAAAATATAAGATAAAAAACAAATAGAATAAAACCTACGTACAGCAACAGTGTTTTGTGTTGTGTACGCTCCTATTTGTTATGTGCAAATGGCTTTAGATACCTATTAGGTCCATAAATTACCATATAGCATATATTCAACACAAACAGGGACAATATAAAGGGCCCCATTACCTTCAGTAGCTTAAAGGTAAAGGTAAAGAGACCCCTGACCATTAGGTCCAGTCGCAGACGACTCTGGGGTTGTGCGCTCATCTCACTCTGTAGGCCAAGGGAGCCGGCGTTTGTCCACAGACAGCTTCCGGGTCATGTAGCCAGCATGACAAAGCCGCTTCTGGTGAACCAGAGCAGCGCACAGAAACGCCGTTTACCTTTCCGCCAGAGCGGTACCTATTTATCTCCTTGCACTTTGACGTGCTTTCGAACTGCTAGGTTGGCAGGAGCAGGGACCGAGCAACGGGAGCTCACCCCGTCGCGGGGATTCGAACCGCTGACCTTCTGATCGGCAAGCCCAAGGCTCAGTGGTTTAGAACACCGCGCCACCCGCGTCCCTTCAGTAGCTTAGGGCCTCGTCAAACCTAAATCCGGCCATGTGTGTAGTGCTGATGAGGCCGAGTGCACTGAGTTGGTAGGAATAACTTTACAGTGGTACCTCGGTTTAAGTACTTAATTCGTTCCGGAGGTCCGTTCTTAACCTGAAACTGTTCTTAACCTGAAGCACCACTTTAGCTAATGGGGCCTCCTGCTGCTGCCGCGCCGCCAGAGCACGATTTCTGTTCTCATCCTGAAGCAAAGTTCTTAACCCGAGGTACTATTTCTGGGTTAGCGAGTCTGTAACCTGAAGCGTATGTAAACTGAAGTGTATGTAACCCGAGGTAGTACTGTATATCAAAGGCTGCTAGACAAAAATAAATAGCATGATTAAGACACTACAGGAGACGGGGAAATCCTCACTTGTGGTTAGGGATAAGCCAAAGTCAAAAGAGGACAGTTTCCCTGACTTCTTTGGCCACTGGCCACTGTAGATGGTCCTTGTCAGTGGAATGCGCCACTGAGCGCCACTGGAAGAGCATGCAAGTCTGTCTGTAGAGACTGACAGCCCTCCAGGTCTTCTGGCTGATTCACGCGGCACCCAGTCAGAGTGACTTGCACGCATGAATTCACCGCCACAGGTCAAACATTCATATCGTCCCACAAACAAAACACAGTTCTGCGGGATCAGCTCACAGTCAGCTGTGAGGGAAGGCTGAGTAACCAAGGGATATGAAAACGCATCAATGAATTTTTCTTTGGGCACAAGCTGCTAGCAACTGACATTCGTGGCTAAACGGTTGACATGGGCACAGTGACATCTACTGGCCATAATGTGGGACCGCTGTTTTATTTATTTTCTTTTTTGTTTCTCATTCCACGAATCCCTTTCCCCTCCCTTATTTAATTGTGCCAAACTGTTAGGACACATGCAAGGCTGTCCAAAGAGGCTCCTTATCTGTTGTCTTTTCAGTGATTGTTGGTGCTGACCTTTAAAGCCCTAAACGGCCTCGGTCCAGTATACCTGAAGGAGCGTCTCCACCCCCATCGTTCTGCCCGGACACTGAGATCCACCTCTGAGGGCCTTCTGGCGGTTCCCTCCCTGCAAGAAGTGAAGTTACAGGGAACCAGGCAGAGGGCCTTCTCGGTAGTGGCACCCACCCTGTGGAACACCCTCCCATCAGATGTCAAGGAAATAAACAACTGACTTTTAGAAGACATCTGAAGTCAGCCCTGTTTAGGGAAGTTGATAATGTCTAATGTTTTACCATTTTTTGTGTGCTGTAAGCAGCCCAGAGCGGCTGGGGAAACCCTGGGGTATAAATAAAATTATTATTATTATTATTAGTATTATTAGTATTATTAGTATTATTATTTATTTAAAGCCGGATAGAGTGTTGTGTTTGAGCTCAGGACCTGAGGTTCCCCACCTCTGATGAGAGCCCTGCAACTAGGCATTTGAGAGTGGCTTTCATCTTTTTTTTGCAAAGGAGAAATAATAATAATAATAATAATTTATTATTTATACCCCGCCCATCTGGCTGAGTTTCCCCAGCCACTCTGGGCGGCTTCCAATCAAGTGTTTAAAAAAAATACAGCATTAAATATTAAAAACTTCCCTAAACAGGGCTGCCTTCAGATGTCTTTTAAGGAGAAGATAGCTGCTTATTTCCTTCAAATCTGAAGGGAGGGTGTTCCACAGGGTGGGCGCCACTACCGAGAAGGCCCTCTATCTGGTTCCATGTAACCTCACTTCTCGCAATGAGGGAACCACCAGAAGGCCCTCGGCGCTGGATCTCAGTGTCCGGGCTGAACGATGGGGGTGGAGACGCTCCTTTACGTATACTGGACCAAGGCAGTTTAGGGCTTTAAAGGTCAGCACCAACACTTTGAATTGTGCCTGGAAACATACTGGGAGCCAATGCAGATCTCTCAGGACCGGTGTTATGTGGTCCTGGCGGCCATTCCCAGTCACCAGTCTAGCTGCCGCATTCTGGATTAATTGCAGAATCAAACATTACCCTTCCCAAAGCTACATGGAAGCGCGGCTTGGCTTTGGTCTAAGTGTGTCTGTTTCCCAAAAGTGAGCAATCGATTCCCCATACCACCTCTCTCTTTTTTTTTGCCTGCCCCTGGTTACGATGAAGCAGCACCTCAATAGCATATAAGCTGCCTTTGGCAAGACCAAGAGGTGGGGGAGGAGGGTCATGGGAAAGACCTTTTAGACAGGAGGCTCCATGAGATGCTTCTTTCCAAACCTGGGCAATAGGCATCCCTTCCTGGCTTCTCCTTGCATCCTTTTGTCTGCCTCTCTCACACACACCCAGCCAGAATGGCTCCTTCCCTGGCTTCCTCCTCTGGCTGGCCTCATCGCTTGGTGCACAGCATGTTCCAGCTTGTCGCCTTGATCAGCAAATTGCAACGCCACTTGCCAGGTAGGATGGCTTGGCTGAAGTTGTTGCCAGCAGCTGCAGATAACCCAGAGGCTTCTCAGGGCTAGCTGCACATAGAGGAGGGTTTGCAGCATAGCTGTCAGCCGTCCCTTATTTGGCGGGAAACTCCCTTATCCCAGCGCCATGTCCCACTGCTGTCCCGGATTGAAGATGTCCCTTAAATTTCCTGGGTTTCATGCTCACCCGGCTTGGGATGGAAGCAGCGGCTCGGGGTCCTCCGCTGCGAGAGAGAGCGCGTGCACGAGTCTCTGTCTCTCCCTTTCCCCCCCTCAGGGGCACGTCGTGAGGAGATGGGTGGCAGCGGGTGGGCAGGCAGCCCCTCTCTTGCGAGACTTCCACCGCGCTGCCAGGGGAAGCCAGAGGCGGCAGTGGCAGCTGAGGAGGCAGCCTGAGGGAGGGGGAGGGGGAGGGACGCAGAAGGGTGGCGCTTCAGCGGCTGCGGTGGCACCGCAACCGCCTCATGCCGGACTCGCGGGCGGGGGTCTCTCCCCCTCCCTCTTTCTTGAGCGGGGAAGGGTTGATGGAACTCCTCGCGCCAGGACAATGGCAGCCCCAACATGCATAAGCTAAGCAAAATCCCTTATTTTGGCTGCTGATCCCTTATTTTCGAGGCTGCTGGTCCCTTATTTTCAAATCTGTAAGTTGACAGCTATGGTTTGCAAGGAGATGTAGCCTGCATGCACGAACAGCCCAGATTGGGATGGAGAGTATGCACATGTGCCGCTGTGTGAAATGATGGCACTGATCATCCAGCTCAGGGATGAGGAATTTGTGGTTCTCCAGATGTCGGCCTCCAGTACCCATCAGCCCCTGCAAGCACAGCTGATGGTCAGAGGAAGTTGTAGTCCAGCAACACATGGAGAGTCATAGGTTCCTCATCCATTCTGATCCACCTGCAAGCCACATAAGACCTAGTCCTGGCATAGGCAAACTTGGCCCTCCAGATGTTTTGGGACTACAGCTCCCATCGTCCCTAGCTAACAGGACCAGTGGTCAGGGGTGATGGGAGTTGTAGTCCCAAAAGATCTGGAGGGCTGAGTTTGCCTGTGCCTGACCTAGTCCCTTCTTCCCTGGCTGACTGACTCCAACTACGAAAGCTGATCCTGCTGCTCAAAGGGCCTAATAGGGACCATCGGGGCGGGATCTTGCTTGGGGGTTGTAGTTGGCAGCAACATTTAATTCTGGGGGAAATATATTATTTTTGCTGCCATCTGGATTATGATCTTGTATTTTTATTTTTAGGCCTAACTATGAATTGATACTGGACTGTTTAACTTGATTAGTAGAATATATTTATTTATATCCCACCTTTTCCCCTGATGGCAGCTTACAGGTAAAAATAAGAACCACTAAAAACATAGGAAAAAACAACCATCAAAGAAAGAAATAAACATTGATGGAATCAAAACTATCTACAAATATAAAACGTTAATGTATATTTATCTCTTTGATTGTTTTTTTAAAAAAGTTATAGCCCATCAATATTTGTATGGCTATTGAGAGTTGGTTGGGACGCAGGTGGCGCTGTGGGTTAAAGCCTCAGCACCTAGGACTTGCCGATCGAAAGGTCGGCGGTTCGAATCCCTGCGGCGGGGTGCGCTCCTGTCGTTCGGTCCCAGCGCCTGCCAACCTAGCAGTTCGAAAGCACCTTCGGGTGCAAGTAGATAAATAGGGACCGCTTACTAGCGGGAAGGTAAACGGTGTTCCGTGTGCTGCGCTGGCCTGCCAGAGCAGCGATGTCACGCTGGCCACGTGACCCGGAAGTGTCTGCGGACAGCACTGGCTCCCGGCCTATAGAGTGAGATGAGCGCACAACCCTAGAGTCTGGCAAGACTGGCCCATACGGGCAGGGGTACCTTTACCTTTATTGAGAGTTGGTTGATATGTCTTATAGTTCCTGGTGAGTTCTATTGAAATGTTGTTATATTTTATTATGGAAACTCCCAATGCTTGTGAGCTGCTTTGAGAAAATAGCATACAAAGGTTGTTGTTGTTAAAATGTATACACCGCCCCATAGCCAGAGGTCTCAGGGTGGTTCACAAGATAAAACCACAATATCAAAGCACAAAATACAATGGTACCTCGGGTTAAGTACTTAATTCGTTCCGGAGGTCCGTTCTTAACCTGAAACTGTTCTTAACCTGAAGCACCACTTTAGCTAATGGGGCCTCCTGCTGCCGCCGCGCCGCCAGAGCACAATTTCTGTTCTCATCCTGAAGCAAAGTTCTTAACCTGAAGCACTATTTCTAGGTTAGCGGAGTGTGTAACCTGAAGTGTATGTAACCTGAAGCGTATGTAACCCGAGGTACCACTGTACATAATCAAAATATAAACTAAAACAACCCAATAATCACACACACACACACACACACACACACACACACACCTACAAAGGCATTGGATGTCAAACAGGCAAAGGCCTGGCTAAAGAGCAACGTTTTTGCCTGGTACCTAAAGATGTAAATAAACATGGTGATGATGAGAACTTTCTTATTTATGAGATATAAACTCCTCTGCCAGTCAGATGTTGGTAGACAGCAGCTCCATCATCTCTGACCACTGGTTGTACTGGCAGCGGCTGAGGGAGTCCAACATCTGGAGAGCCACAGATCCCCCATCCCTGGTGTAGATGATCCTAAAATCACTTTTTTGAGAATTTGGAATGGGCATCTTGGGAAGATCCCAGTCAGTATAACCAATTCCCAGCCCTGGTCAGTACGACCAGTTTTCAGGCACAATGGGAGTTGTACTCCAAGAACATCTGGAGGGCCAACAGTTCCCCAGTATACTGGGTTGCAACCTTGCTGCCTGTACAGGTTCTTCTGAGTCAATGTAACTTCCATGAGATAATATGCATGACTACCCCAGCGCCAAGAAACACCTTCAGAAACAAACAGCTGAACACTTGCCTTGGAGGGGAAATACATTTGTCTCCGACTGTTGTGAAATTGCCTTGGCACATCTTCATTCAAAGTCCCCGAGCAGAAGACAGGTGAGAGCATCCAAATCTGGAGAGGTATCTTGACTGACGTTTGGGGTTACTCAAACAAGGAAAGTTTTGATGCGATTTTAGAACTCCTGGGAAAGGAAGATGCCTGGGCTTTTGCTCACTCCCACAGCCCCGTCTCAACAGGTGATAAGATGCTTTCCGGAAAGGGATGTTGCCGCCCCAGTGTCCTGGCTAGTTCAACCCTAGATTTGCAGACCTTCCAAGTGTCCCTATTTTCCGGGGACAGTCCCAGATTTACTTAAGCCATCCTGGTTTCTGATTTGATCCTAAAATCTCCTGCTTCCAGTACATCCAGATAAATGAAGTCTTTAAAATGGATAAGAAAATCGGTTTTCAAACAGAAAAATCCAAACAGGGAATGGAATTATTAGATACAAAAACAAAAAACCTATCTAAGATGTACAGCTTATTGCTGGAATGGCATACGAAAGATGAACAAGTGAAATCTGTAATGATTGAATGGGCCAGGCACAATATCATGATGGTGGATTGGGAGAAATTGCGGGGAAAAGGAATTAAATTTACAGCTTGTAATGTATTAAGAGAGAATTTGATGAAAATGATGTATAGATGGTATTTAACACCAGTGAAGTTAGCAAAAATGTATCATACTCATGATAATAAATGCTGGAAATGCAGAGAAAAAGAAGGAACTTTTTACCACATGTGGTGGACATGCCCCAAGGTAAAAGACTGCTGGGAAAGGATTTATAATGAATTGGAAAAAAGTGTTGAAAAACACTTTTATTTAAAAACCAGAAGCCTTTTTACTTGGTATAGTGGGGGGTGAAATCCCCAAAAAGGATGTTACTTTTTTCTGTATGCCACAACAGCTGCGAGAATATTGCTAGCGAAGAATCAGAAGAAGCAAGATTTACCAACTATAGAAGAATCGCAGATGAAGATGATGGACTATATGGAACTTGCCGAACTGACCGGGAGACTCCGAGAGAAGAGACAGTGGAAGAAGATTGGTAGAAGTTTAAGGAATATTTGAAAAAAATATGTTAATATTTAAATCTTAGAATAGCTTTGGAAGTAAATTTAGGCTGTAGGGTTAGAAGTAGAAGATAGTGTATTTTAAAATAGTATTATTTGCAAGTGATAAAATGTGAAGATTTTTATGGTTAAAGTAAGTGTGATAAAAAAAATGGTTAGAAATTATGATATATGTAAACTGCTAAAGATGAGGTAAAATGAAAATCAGATAGGGGGACTTGGGGAAGCCCACCTAACAATGTTTAGGGGGGAAATGGATAAGACTAGAATCTGTTTTTATTGTTTGTTTTCCTGTTTGTTATAAAATGAATAAAAAATGGGGGGGTGAAATGTCCCGCTTTTCCTCAGGACACCCCCATTTTCATCAGAGAAATGTTGGAGGGTATGGAGTGATGTGACACCCACCCTGAGCCAAGGAGATAAGTACCGTATTTTTTGCTCTATAAGACCCTAACCCTAACCCTAACCCTAACCCTCCTAAAAAGTAAGGGGAAATGTGTGTGCGTCTTATGGAGCAAATGCAGGCTGCACAGCTATCCCAGAAGCCAGAACAGCAAGAGGGATTGCTGCTTTCACTGCACAGTGATCCCTCTTGCTGTTCTGGTTTCTGAGATTCAGAATATTTTTTTTCTTGTTTTCCTCCTCCAAAAACTAGGTGCGTCTTGTGGTCTGGTGCGTCTTATAGAGCGAAAAATACGGTAACCATTAAGACGGCTGGTGTATAAAAATTCACAGATTGTTTTCCAGTCTTCTCCAATAAGCCTCTGGTTCGCTACTGAACTCCTACCCATAGAGAGAATGCCTGTATTCGCCACTGCTATCAATCCATGACACATTACAGGAAGGTCTGCAGGAAGCTGAATCAATGGGAGACCTTTCTGAGCATGACAAATGATTTTATTGCCATCTAACCGGGCCCAGATTTGGGGATTCATGTTTGGAAGCATGACAAAGATCTGAATCATTAGCCCAGACTGCATAGGAAACTCCACATTGTTGTGATACGTTTGCTTGTATTACTGATCTCCTTTGAATCAGAGAAAGAATTCCCCCCAGCCACACACATCTCATGTTTACTCACTGGTGACTTCATGCAGACATTTCTGGATCTTCATTGGTTATCCTGCCATATGATCATTTCTTGTGTGTTGTTGTGCGTCAGGGCATAACATGGCACTACCATGTTGGCTACCTCAAGCAGGAGATTTGGGGTAGCAAGTAATGGCTTAATTTATTATTGTTGTACAGTGTTACCTCGGGTTAAGTACGGTACTTAATTCGTTACGGAGGTCCGTACTTAACCTGAAACTGTTCTTAACCTGAAGCACCACTTTAGCTAATGGGGCCTCCTGCTGCCGCCGCGCTGCCGGAGCACAATTTCTGTTCTCATCCTGAAGCAAAGTTCTTAACCTGAAGCACTATTTCTGGGTTAGCGGAGTCTGTAACCTGAAGCATATGTAACCTGAAGCGTATGTAACCCGAGGTACCACTGTACTTTGGCTACCAGAGAACGGAAGGGGGGAGTGTCAATTTGCGTTTTTTAGTACAGAAAGTATCAATCTGATGTGTAGATACTGTTCCTATTCTATTTAATTCTGGAAGCTTCTAGAAGCTTCTCTGTGTGAAAGAAGCTTCGTGATGTTCGGGTTATTCCTTATGGAAAACTGAGTACAGCTGGCTTAAACTGCTTCTGTTATCTCTTTCAGTCAAGGTCATGCTGACTATAATAGTAGGGCCAGAAGGAGCCTGGGTTTCACTTACTTTCTTTTTCTATCTCTTTTCTGTCTGGTGTGGTGTTCTGTATGCTTAGTGTTACGTTTTTAGTCTTGTTACAGTGGCACCTCGGGTTAAGAAGGCCATTAAGTCTAGTGTAGTGTGAGGCTGCTTATACACTATGCCTTTAAAGCACATCCAGAACACATTTCTTTCTCTTCTGGGTGCTATATAGTTTACCCCTCAGAGAGTTACAATTCCCACCAAACTTTAACAAACTACAGTGCCCAGAATTCTTTGGGGGGGGGATGAGCTTTGAATGTGTTTTAAAGGTACAGTGGTGCCCCGCAAGACAAATGCCTCGCAAGACGAAAAACTCGCTAGACAAAAGGGTTTTCCGTTTTTTGAGTCGTTCCGCAAGACGAATTTCCCTATGGGCTTGCTTCGCAAGACGAAACGTCTTGCGAGTTTGTTTCCTTTTTCTTAAAGCCGCTAAGCCGTTAATAGCTGCTAAGCCGCTAAGCCGTTAATAGCCGCTAAGCCGCTAAGACGCTAATAGCCGTGCTTTGCAAGACGAAAAAACCACAAGACGAAGAGACTTGCGGAACGGATTAATTTTGTCTTGCGAGGCACCACTGTATAGTGTGCCCATAATCTGAGCTATAGGAATCTTCATGTCCAGTACCCCAAATATTTCCCTGGGCTCCCTAACAAACTTCTTCCTCACCCCGCAACTCCATGATCTTTCATCTGTTTTGAAAAATGGAGTCCACTAAGGTTCTTCTAGACAGCTAGTTTACACAGCAACCATCCTGATTTGTTTGCCCAAAGCTTACACAGTAGTTAGACTGTGACATTCATTGTGTTTTGGTTTACAGGAAAACTATATAACAAGAAGAATTCACCCTACATTCATCCTGAGCTGCTTGTAGGGTGTTTATAGGTCTTCCTACTAATCTTTTGTTCCTCCCACACTCTTCACATCCCAGCTGCAAAAATCCCACATTTTTTAAAAAAGTGTGTTTGTTAATCTAGACCAGGCTTCCTCAACCTTGAACCTCCAAATGTTTTTGGGGACTACAATTCCCAGCATCCCTGACCACTGGTCTTGCTAGCTAAGGATCATGGGAGTTGTAAGCCAAAAACATCTAGAGGGCCGAGGTTGAGAAATCCTGATCTAGACAACAGAAGACTTTAATCCTGGATATCTGGTATGTGCCATGCCACAAAATAGTGACACTCTAGAGTTCCCCTTAGCTTTTCTTAGTTTCCTCACATTTCTAACTAACTGACTTGTGGTAAGACTCCAGGGGGCTGGAAGGAGAGCAATGCTACCAGAGTTTGGTCTCCTCTGGAAGAGAGAGAGCACTGGAGACTGTTTAAATGTTATTTTTGCAACATTGCTTCTTTACCTATATGAAAACACAGCATCAGTGGAGACTAAGCAAACAAAGCATCAGCTAAACTCCTCCTAGCTGTTTTAAGGCAAGGTACCTTGTGTTTGGTCACAGTCCTACCACTTCTCCTGCATTTTATGGTCTTCGATCGCAGTTTAGCTGAAAAGTAGAGTATATGTAACAGTTGTTATTGTTACTAATATTTTTCTCCAGATAAGTGTGTGATATATCTAGCAGTAGGAAAAGGCTCAGTGGAATGATATCTTCCTGACATGCAGAGAAGTTCCCAGGCTCAATCCCGTCTAAACCACTGAGCCTCTTGGGCTTGCTGATCAGAAAGTTGATGGTTCAAATCCACTTGACAGGGTGAGCACTCCTGTTGCTCTGTTCCAGCTCCTGCCAACATAGCGGTTCAAAAGCATGCCAGTGCAAGCAGATAAATAGGTACCACTGCGGCAGGAAGGTAAAGGGCGTTTCTGTGTGCTCTGGCTTCCGTCAAAGTGTTCAGTTGCGCCAGAAGAGGTTTAGTCCTGCTGGCCACATGACCCAGAAAGCTGTCTGCATATAAATGCCGTCTCCCTCAGCCTGAAAGCAAGATGAGCACCGCAACTCCATAATCGCCTTTGACTGGACTTAACCGTCCAGGGGTCCTTTACCTTTTACCTTTCCTACCTTTTGTGTACAAATAAATGTGGTTGATTCATTACCTTGTTATTATAGACATCTGGTAAGGGAACCTAATATGCAGGAACAGGAGAGTAAAAGCAAGTTAAGAAACCCCAGTCTGGTCCAAGGTGCAAATGACATAATTCTCATGAGCATGGTGAGCAATGTGTTGGCGTGCCAGGCAGTGTCTCCTTGTTATTCAG